>NC_133334.1:282514765-282539626 GCF_042186555.1 Aquarana catesbeiana | reverse complement strand
TTTAAAGGTAAACTTATCCTTTAATGTAAACGTCTAGTGCTGAGACTTCTCTAGACGACGATCTCTGCTGGAGAGAAGCAGACTGCTGACTAGGACACTGGAAAATGCAGATGAGTCCAGACTTTCCTCTCCTCATGACAGAAATCCAGAGCTGTCACGCCATGCAGATGTAACACCGTCACCCCCTCTGTCTGACCTCAAATCTATGTAGAGCGCTCTGTGTATTCCTATATACTCTGTGCTGACCTCTGCTGGAGGTACATGTGAAGTGTTCAGCAGAACTTCCCCAGCAGTCACACTATAGTTATGTAATAAAGGACAAGCTTATCCAACATCAATATCACCGATCAATCACATTATAGAGAAATATATACTGGGTCACACTTACCACGTGTCTGCAAACATACTGTATGGGGGATGGTTACAAGAACTGGGGAGTGCAGAATCTGGTGCAGCTGTGTATAGTAACCAATCGGCTTCCAGGGTTTATTCTCAAAACTTTAATTGAAGAAGCTGAAGATAGAAGCCGATTGGCTGCCATGCACAGCTGCACCAGATTCTGCACTCCAGCAAAATCTCCCCTGGGTGCAGTGGCGGCCCATCCTTTAGGGGCGCACGGGCGGCATCCCCCCCATCCATGTGCCCGGGCCCCCTGTTCTACATACAGGGCACCGGACCATGGATTCCAGTTGGGGGGAGGGGAGAGTTCTAAGCATGTGATTAGAGCCAGAGGCCTAAATAGGCTTCAAAGGGTGGGCTCTGGGTGCAGAGCGCTGTGCTCCGAGCCCACCCAGCTGTGTGACAATAGCGAATTAATGTTCGCTAATGCCACACTGATCCTCCTCCTGGCCAATCAGGAAGTGGGTCTTCAGACCCATCGCCCAATTGGCTGAAAGGACAGGCGATCCTATTGGACGCCTAAGAAAGAGGAGGAGACGCATGGCGGGAGAGGACGCCGTGATGCAGAAGAGGGGGAGGAGAGGACACAGGAGCCCACCGCCGCAACCTAGATGGGATAAGTGCCGGTTTGATGTCCGCCAGAGCGCGAGCCGGATTGGGCGGGGGGGTGGCGGGGATTGTAGACAGATTCTCCTCTTTCTGCTGCAGAACTCCAGGATTTCTTTCTACCCGGGTGAACAGCCTAAAGCTGAAATCCAGACAGCCGGCTATTCACACAGATAACATACAGATGTGAGTGCAGTTTTACCTGCAAAACCAATTTTATTTCTTTACATCCAGTTATAAGATTTACACATTTCTGTAACATAGCAACCCTATCTGGCAGGAGACCTCATTTCCTTCTGCTGCAGCTCAGTAATACCTACAGGTCTTACCCCCCCCCCCCCCCCCCCCCCATCTTTTCCCCCAGTCTGTGAATGGACAGTGACCAGAGCAATAACAGACTGATGAGCTCATCTCTGTCACTCTGCTCTCTCCTCCCTCCTATCCACATGCTACTTACACTACACCAAACACGACTGGTTGCTTGTGGTGCTCCTGCCAATCCCAGCATGAGCTCTGCTGTACAGGTATTGCAAAAGGCTGATATTAAGTCAATACATTGTTTGTATTTAACCCCTTCAATACCGGACACTTTTACCCCCTTCCTGCCCAGACTAATTCTCAGCTTTCAGTGCTGTTACACTTTGAATGACAATTACGCGGTCATACAACACTGTACACATAGGACATTTTTATCATTTTTTCACACAAATAGAGCTTTCTTTTGGTGGTATTTAATCACCACTGTGGTTTTTTTGGGTTTTTTTTTTTTAGCAAAATAAATGAAAAAAGGCCAAAATAATCTTTCTTCATAAATTTAAGCCAAAATATATTCTGCTTCATTTATTTGGTGAAAATAACTCAAATCAGTGTCTATTATTTAGTTTGTAGGAAAGTCATCGAGTCCACAAACTATGGGATATATATCTGAAAATCGATCAATCCGGATGCACCAACAGCCGATCTCATTTCTTGAGGCCCAAAAATGTCAGGATGGTACAAATACCCCCCCAGATCACCCCTTTTTGGAAAGTAGACAGTCCGAGGTATTTAGTAAGAGGCATGGGCGAGTTTTTGGAAGTTGTCATTTGTTGTCACATTTTTTGGAAAGTAAAGAAATGTAAAAAAAAAAAAAATCTTTCACAATATTTACATTTTTTTTTACATCCTGTCACCAGTGCAGTACGGTGTCATAACTGGTGTGGCGGTGATCAAGGACACTGACCGGTGACAGTATGTAAAAAGAAAAAAAGAAAAGAAAAAAATTTGTAATTTTTTTTTTTTTCTTACTACATTTTTTTATTTTTTTTTTATTCATACAGTGACCAGAGCAATACAATGTTACCACATTAACATTGTACTACTCTGGGGAGGTGATCAGGATTTGTTTTTCTTTACTCACTATGATTGCTTAGAACTGTGCATTTTACAGTTATAAGCAACCATTTTTTTCTGGATGAAAATTACTCAGTGTTTACTATTGTGATTAGCTGTGATTGGCCCTGTCTGGACCATGTGATGACTGTGATCAATCACAGAGCTCATCACAATAGTACGCAATCAAAAGGCATGGATCAAAGCCTTTCATTGTGTACAGCGGTCATGTGATCTGCTGTGATTGGCCAGAGCGGTCACATGGTACTGCTAGACACGGCTGGTGACAGATCGCGCCAAAGCGCGGCCCGATCCTGGGATGGCGTCATATGGACGTCTTCCCAAAACAACAGTGCTCCTGCCCAGCCGTCATTTTACAACAGGCCAGGTTGGAAGAGCTTACCTATAGGCAACGCTGTGTCCTGGCCTAGGCCGACGAGGCCCAGACCTAGGCAAGCACTTTGCAGGGGGCGCAGCACGGAAAGAGTCCCCCCGGGCTTGCGCTAGTGTAGCTCCAGTCTTACCGGGCGGACTGGGCTGAGAGGCAAATTAGTCTAGCGCCCCCATAAAGTGGCCGCGCTGCTTCAGGTATGCGGGCGGCTGGCATTCCACAACTGTGGGGGGGGGGGGGCGCCTCTTCTAATTTTGACTGTCCTCTCATCCTGGACCACAAACCTTCCTCACTGTGCTATATGTTTTCTGCTGCGCCATTGGCATGGTTATAGCTTCCTAGTCCTCTCCATGAAATTATCAGTAATTTGTGCTTAAAGTAGAACTATAGGCAACACTTTTTTTTTTTTTTCCATTTTGGATAGAGTAAGGGAGGGTTATGGCCCTTGTCAGTTTATTTTTTACCATCCCTGTCCCATTGCAGAGATTTCCCTTCACATCCTGCCTCATAGCCAAACAGGAAGTGAGAGGAAATCTATGCAAATTAAGGGAATCCATTGCCCCCCCCCCCCCGGCCCTCAAAACTAGTGTCCCCACTCAAAAATTTCAGGACGGGTCTTAAACAGCAAGGGGTGTGGACCTAACAGGAAAGGGGTGGGCCATATGTAAATTAGGGGGTGCACGAGTTTAGTCAGGCCTAAGGCAGCACAAAACCTAGATACACTACTGCCTATAGGTACTGTAAATATCTCCTAAATGTGTGCCGTTTAGAAGATATTTACCGTACATGCAGCCAGTGATTGAGTGGAGATGGAAGCCAGCTCGCCACTGGAAGGCTTCATTCTAAGGTAAGTGTCACGTAATGTGCTAGTATGCATCGAGTACTAGCACATTATAGCTTTACCTTGCAGGGTTAAAAAAAAAAAAAAAAACAAAAAAAAAAAAAACAACACAAAAAAAACAAAAACACATTTCATAGTACAATAACGAATACAGAGCAACATGGCTGTGTGTATTTGCCTGGAGTTGAGCTTATTCTAGGCTGGACTCTCTCAGCACTTACCTCTGGCGTTGTGGATCTCTTTCACCACCGTATTTAAATACTGCGAAGCTGACAATCCCACCAGAGGCACAGGTCCAAGGAGGCAAGAAGGAGAAAAGTAATGTTCTAGGTCCTCAAAGGAGCTCTCAATGTCATTGCTGCCCAAGTCGTCATTGCGGCTATCTGTACTTTTCTCGAGGCTCTGCAGCTCCTCGCTTATAGAGAAGCTGTGCTGAATGGAGAGCCGGGGGCTGCTGGGGAGGCAATACAGACTCTGAGAGCTTTTCAGTTTAGGACCCTCGGGGGCCGGGAAGGAAACGAGTTCTGCAGGGAGTGACCGGTGACCGGAGGATGAAGATTCCCGAGACGGGTCTTTGCTGATGATCGGGTATAGGCGGTTGTAAATCTGGCACTGGAGATGCCGGACTAGTTTGGCAATCGGATGATCTGGGGTGCTGATACAAGGAAAAAAAATAAAACAAGAATTAGTTACGTTTTTTAAATTAATTTTAAAATATTTACTGACCAGCAACCCCAAAAACACCATAGAGGAGAGTGAAAGGGACGGATGCAGGCACAGGTGATGATTAATTCTGATGTACAACGCATTGAATTTTACTTTATGCAGCTTTTCAGTACAAATGACGCTCCAGACCGGGTTTCAGATACCAGGAAGAAAATTCAGAGCATAGTAAAAGAGCTGGTACTGTCAGGAAATCCTATTTCTCATGCAGACACTTATGCAGTGCCTAGTGGGTTACCGATTCGCATGCAGACATACAGTTGTGGCCAAAAGTTTGGAGAATGACACAAATATTAATTCGTAAGTCTGGTGCCTCGGTTTCTATGATGGAACTTACGTATACTCCAGAATGTTATGAAGAGCAATCAGATGAATTGTAATTAATTGCAAAGTCCCTCTTTACCATGAAAATGAACTTAATCCCCCCAAAAAAACATTTCCACTACATTTCAGCCCTGCCACAAAAGGACCGGCTGACGTGTCAGTGATTCTCTCGCTAACTCAGTGTTGATGAGGACAAGGCTGGAAATCACTCTGTAATGCTGATTGAGTTGGAAGCTTTAAAAAAATGAGGGTGGTGCTTGAAATCATTATTCTTCCTTTGTTAACCATGGGTTCCTGCAAGGAAACACGTGCTGGAAACACGTAGAGTCGTTACTGCTTTGCTCAAAAAAGGGAGTCACAGGCAACTAAGATTGCACCTAAATCAACCATTTATCGGATCATCAAAAACTTTAAAGGAGAGAGGTTCAACTGTTGGGAAGAAGGCTTCAGGGCACACAAGAAAGTCCAGCGAGCAGATGGTTACACCAAGCGGAGGGGACGGAGGGAGATGAGCCCCCGCCCCCCCGCGGTTCCCCATATTACATGATGAAGCACATTTGTGTACCAACTAGAGGAGGTTCCCTCTTTTTATTTTCTATCTTTGTTTACATTTTTTCGGTTGAGGTCTTTACTATTTATACCTAAAATAAGGACAAGGATACATAAAACCTCAAATGTATACAAGATAATTTGTGTTGTAACCGACTTGTCACTTGTACCAATACTTTATACTAAGAAGGTAAATGTCGATTTTGTATTTGTTAAAATTTTCTGAATAAAAATATTGGAAAAGAAAGAAAGAGTCCAGCGAGCACCAGGACCGTCTCCTACAGTTGATTCAGCTGCGGGTTCCGGGGCACCACCAGTGCAGAGGGGAGGGGTTGGGGGTAGTGATCGGGGCACCACCAGTGCAGAGCTTGCTCAGGAATGGCAGCAGGCAGGTGTGAGGACATCGGCACACACAGTGAGGAGAAGACTTTTGGAGGATGGTCTGGTGACAAGAAGGGCAGCAAAGAAGCCACTTCTCTCCAGGAAAAACATCTGGGACAGACTGATATTCTGCAGAAGGTACGGGGATTGGACTGCTGAGGACTGGGGGAAAGTCATTTTCTCTGATGAAGCCCCTTTCCCATTGTTTGGCCAATCCGGAAAACACCTTGTCTGGAGAAGAAAAGGTGACCATCAGTCCTGTGTCATTTATCCTGAGACCATTCATGTGTGGCAAACAAAGGGTTGGGGGGCACACCCTAAACATACTGTACATTTCTAAGGTTGGTACTGCTATAAAGACCAATATACAAACTGAACCAGAGAATAGCACACACCTACAGAAAAAAAGGTTGCTTTCAATATATATTCGTATTACAGTGCCTTGAAAAGTATTCATACCCCTTGAAATTTCCCACACTTTGTCATGTTACAACCAAAAACGGAAATGTATTTTATTGGGATTTTAAGTGATAGATCAACACAAAGTGGCTCATAATTGTGAAGTGGAAGAAAAATGATAAATGATACAAATAAATCTGTGAAAAGTGTGTGTGTGTGTGTGTGTGTGTGTGTGTGTGTGGGGGGGGGCATTTGTATTCAGCCCCCTTTACTCTGATACCCCTAACTAAAATCTAGTGGAACCAATTGCCTTCAGAAGTCACCTAATTAGTAAATAGAGTCCATCTGTGTGTCATTTAATCTCAGTATAAATACAGCTGTTCTGTGAAGCCCTCAGAGGTTTGTTAGAGAACCTTAGTGAACAAACAGCATCATGAAGGCCAAGGAACACACCAGACAGGTCAGGTATAAAGTTGTGGAGAAGTATAAAGCAGGGTTAGGTTATAAAAAAAATCTCCCAAGCTTTGAACATCTCACAGAGCTCTGTTCAATCCATCATCGGAAAATGGAAAGAGTATGGCACAACTGCAAACCTACCAAGACATGGCCGTCCACCTAAACTGACCGGCCGGGCAAGGAGAACATTCATCAGAGAAGAGCCAAGAGGTCCATGGTAACTCTGGAGGAGCTGCAGAGATCCACAGCTCAGGTGGGAGAATCTGTCCACAGGACAACTATTAGTCGTGTTCTCCACAAATCTGCCCTTTATGGAAGAGTGACAAGAAGAAAGACATTGGTGAAAGAAAGTCATAAGAAGTCCTGTTTGTAGTTTGTGAGAAGCCATGTGGAGGACACAGCAAACATGTGGAAGAAGGTGATCTGGTCACATGAGACCAAAATTCAACTTTATGGCCTAAAAGCAAAACGCTATGTGTGGGGAAAACTAACACTGCACATCACCCTGAACACACCATCCCCACTGTGAAACATGGTGGTGGCAGCATCATGTGGTGGGGATGGTTTTCTTCAGCAGGGACAGGGAAGCTGGTCAGAGTTGATGGGAAGATGGATGGAGACAAATACAGGACAATCTTAGAAGAAAACCTGTTAGAGTCTACAAAAGACTTGAGACTGGGGCGGAGGTTCACCTTCCAGCAGGACAACGACCCGAAACATCCAGCCAGAGCTACAATGGAATGGTTTAGATCAGGGATATGCAATTAGCGGACCTCCAGCTGTTGCTAAACTACAAGTCCCATCATGCCTCTGATCTGGGTGTCATGCTTGTGGATCTCGGAGTCTTGCTATGCCTTATAAGAATTGTAGTTCTGCAACAGCTGGAGGTCCACTAACTGCATATCCCTGGTTTACATCAAAGCATATTCATGTGTTAGAATGGCCCAGTCACAGTCCAGACCTAAATCACATTGAGAATCTGTGGCAAGACTTGAAAATTGCTGTTCACAGACGCTCTCCATCCAATCTGACAGAGCTTGAGATATTTTACAAAGAAGAATGGGCAGAAATGTCCTCTCTAGATGTGCAAAGCTGGTAGAGACATCCCCAAAAAGACTTGTAGAGAAAGGGGGTTCTACAAAGTATTGACTCCGGGGGGCGCCATACAAATGCCCCTCCCCCCACACTTTTCACATATTTGTATCATTTATCATTTTCCTTCCACTTCACAATTATGTGACACTTTGTGTTGGTCTATCACATAAAATCCCAATAAAATACATTTACGTTTTTGGTTGTAACAAAATGTGGAAGATGTCAAGGGGTATGAATACTTTTTTAAGGCACTGTATAGCATGTATACCAGGGTCCTGTCTCTCATGCAGACATGTATGCAGTGTATACAGAAGTCCTTAGTGTCATATAATATGCACTGTGTATATTAGTGGCACACAGCTGCAGGACTGCTGCTTATCCAATTCACAAGCTGTACTTTGCACTCAATAGTTTATGCAGATCTTCAAATGAGATGGGCTGTGTGCCTCGGCTTTCATCTACATTACAAGCTACCTTCCTTTGTTTATCCACAGGTGGGGGGGGAGGGGGGGGGGGGTAAAGACTCCACTTTATTTGTTCACTTCCTCACATTTACTTAGTGGGAGAGAGACTATTGCCACAACAGAGCTCAGCTCTGTGAATACCATCCGATTAGCATATTCGGGGAGATGCATCGCAGGCGTCGTAGATTTTTGCTTAACCGCTTCAATACCGGGCCAATTCTGACACTTTGCTCCTACATGTAAAAATCATCATTTTTTTGCTAGAAAATTACATAGAACCCCCAAACATTATATATGTTTTTTTTAGCAAAGACCCTAGAGAATACAATGGCGGTTGTTGCAACTTTTTATCTCACATAGTATTTGCGCAGGAATTTTTCGAACGCGTTTTTTTGGGGAAAAAAACTGTTTTGTGTTTAAAAAAAAAAAACCAAAACAGTAAAGTTAGCCCAATGTTTTTGCATTTTGTGAAAGATGAAGTTACGCCGAGTAAATAGATACCTAACATGTCACGCTTCAAAATTGCACACGCTCGTGGAATGGCGCCAATGTTCGGTACTTAAAAATCCCCATGGGCGACGCTTGAAATTTTTTTACTGGTTACATGTTTTGAGTTACAGTGGAGGTCTAGGGCCAAAATTATTGCTCTCTCTCCAACGTTCGCGGCGATACCTCACATGTATGGTTTGAACACCGTTTTCATATGTGGGCGGGACTTACGTATGCGTTCGCTTCTGCGTGCGAGCACACGGGGACAGCGGCGCTTTAAAAAATTTTTTTTTTTTATTATTGTTAATCATATATTTTCTTTTTTTTTTTGACACGTTTTTGAAAAAATAAAAAAATTGATCACTTTTATTCCTATTACAAGGGATGTAAACATCCCTTGTAATAGCAATATAACATGACAGGTGCTCTTAATAGTGAGATATGGGGTCTATAAGACCCCATATCTCACCACTAGGCTGGGAAGCCTGAAATTAAAAAAAAATAAATAAAACGATCGCCGCTTCCAAGCCGAAGCGGCGCCGTTTTTTTGAATGGAGAGGCCGGGCGTGATGTCATAACACCGCGCCCGGCCTCCGACGATCATAGAGACTCCGGGGACCATTTGGTCCGCCGGAAATCTCTATGATCTACATCCGGCTCCGGCGGATCCACTCTCCGCCTCACCGATCGCAACGGTGAGTCGGAGCAGGCACCGGTGGGTGGCGGGGGGGGGAACGTCCCCTCTCGCCTCCCATAGGAACGATCAAGCGGCGGAACGGCCGCTATGATCGTTCCTATGGTGTAGAGATTCGCCGGCTGAAACCGGCAATATCTGAATGATGTCTGTAACTACAGGCATCATTCAGATATACCTGCTCAAAGCCAAGGACGTCATATGACGTCCTTGGTATTGAAGTGGTTAAAGATCAGAGAGCTGAAGTTGGAAGATGTAAGCCAGCCATGCATGGATTGAAGTTTGACTGGTTCAGCAGGGACCAGGTATCCATGTATGGGGCCCCCTGGTTGTATAGAAGTCGATGGGACTCTGTACAGCCAGTCTGTTGGGTTTTTCCGAACGATCGGTGCCGCCAGCTACAGCCAGCAACACCGATCACTGTGTCCTGACGGCAGGGAAGGCTCATCGCTGGGAGAACACAATAGCTCTGCGGGAGAGATTTGGAGGTGGATGGGGGAATCTGCACTTTTTTTTTGGTTTAACAAAAAAAAAAAAAAAAAAAAAGAAATGTATAATGTATGGCCAGCTTTAGGCTGCTACTGACATCCTGCAAATGTTAAGCAATACGATGAATACCTGAATATCTGATAAACGTAGTTGGATATCAGGCTTGGGTCGTTGGCGTTGCTCTTTATCTTCTGCTTGCAGGTCGATGTCCATCCCTAGAGAGTGAAATAAGAAAAATTGAATGACATGCACACAATGAGTGATACCGATCGCCACAATGGATCTCTATCAGCTGATCACTATCATTGAAGGCCGGGTTCACCTATGTGGATGAGGGTTTCCCCCGGATAGCAGGAGACTGTGACCGGCTCTCTATGGAGCTCTCTATGGAGCCGGTTCACATATCTCTGGGGCGGCTGCGGAGCGCACTGCACAGAAACGCTGTGCGTCTTTAGCTCTGTCTCAGGGCCGAGTTCAGCCAAAGATTCAGCCCCCGATTCGTCCCTGAACTGCAGAATGGGGACGCGCGGCGTTCCTGTGCGATCCGCAGCCGATTCCAGTGTGAACCCGGCCTGAAAGTCTATTTAAACTCAAGAGCCCGAGATTTAATATATTGCAGCTTATCGGTCCTTATATGTGGCTTCATTAGACTTCCTTTTCTCTGACTCTTTTTTTCCCTCTACTTTCACACAGTAATCCCCCGTACACACGATCGGATATTGATCGGACGTTCCCCGATTGGGGGTCGGTGAGTGCACTGATTCCCGCCCCCAACCCTCCCAAAAAAAAATGACCACCAGCCGCCACTGTATGACGTCCTATGGGCTTAAAGCAGAGCTCCACCCAAAAGGGGAAGCTCCGCTTATCTGCTTCCTCCCCACTTCTGGGAGACCTGGCTGCAGCGAGATGTGGCGAGGTCCCCCGGAAGTACGGCCCCCCCTCCCCCTCCCTCCTCCACTGGGCCATTCACAAAGAGCAGTGTGCATCGTGCATTTACAGAAGGGAACCGGCTGTGAGGACGCAAGGCGGCGGCATGGAAACATCAGCTGGGGTGCCGACAATGCTGGATTCCAGGACAGGTATTAAAAGTCAGCAGCTACAGGATTTGCAGCTGCTGATTTTTATTTTTTCAGTGGGGGGGGGGCCTGAACCTCCCCTTTAAGAACCCAAGATTTGTAATATATTGCAGCTAACGAGTCCTTAGACGTGGTGACTGCATTAGATTTATTTTTCTCGGCCTCTACATACACCTGGTGATACTGTCGGTAACACACAAAGATCTCGCATGGATGTCGATCCAAGGGGTGTAGCCTTTGAGGACATACAGTAGATCCTGTGCAATTAACAGGCACTGCCCCCCTTCTGTATCATCCATGAAGAAACTGCTCCGCATGTCTCCTGGGAGTGGCCCTTTGCACAGGACCTATTGAGGGCCCTGGAACCAGAACTCCCTTTGTACCACGCACATGACACAGACACGCTCCACCATTCTCATTATCAGAGCAATGATCTGGAGCACATGCATGTAGACAGGAAGTGGCTAAAGGAGTCTTGAGGGGATCAGCAACACCAAGATGAAAAATTCATCTCATTCCCCCACCACTACAAAAAAAAAAGAAAAAAGGGGGGAATGAAAACAAAGGCTGTGCTCCTCAGATAACTCCAACAAGAAGAATGGAAATTGGAAAAAGAAAATGCCAAACAAGCACAGTGACAATACACATGAATAGACATACACAAGTGCTTACAGGAAGTGTCACATCCTTGGGCAGAACTTCCTGGGAACGCTGAAGTCCGGACACATTATCATCCAAATAACTAAGATCTGACCTTCCCATCCAAGTGACACCGCAGGGTGCCACAGGACAGAAAACAAGGGGAAATTATTCCATTAAATAAAAAACTCAACAGAGGTTCTAACCCTCCCCTACCCCAAAACTTCAAGAAAATGTTTTGGCTGAAGTTTGACTTTAAAGCAATTGTAACCCTAAAAAAATAAAAAACTTATACAGCATGGTGCTTGTGCAGAGTCATTTGTCCCTCTGTATGCTGTAAAATACCTGGTTGATCCTGCCTGTTCCTGTGCCCCCCTGTGTGTCAGACCACAGTAATCATGGCTGCAGATCCACGGTCAGTTTACTTGCCTCTGTCAGCCTGCTGCTCTCCTCTCTGCCTACCTGTCAGCTTTTGAGCCAGTGCTGATGTGTTGCACAGCGTCTTCGTTTTATAAAAACTGATGCAGCGCAATACCTTATTTCAAACCGCCGCTGTGCGGTCACGTGACCTCCTGTCGCTCTCCTCCTGGCTGATGTCAGAGGGGGGAACCTCAGTGCCCCCCCCCCCCCACTGTAGTCCTCAGATCGGGGAAAAAGAGCGGTGGTAGGTCACGAGACCTCCTGTCGCTCTCCTCCTGGCTGATGTCGGGGGGGGACCTCAGCTCCCCCCCCCCCCCTCCGCTGTAGTCCTAAGATCGGGGCACAGCAGCGCTCTGAAATAAGGTCTTGCGTTGCATAATCTTTATAAAACTGTGACACTGTGCCACACAGCTTCATATAACAGAGGGGATTGTAATAATTAGACAAAGTGCCTCAAGGCCTAATGCACACTGTGTGCCAATAAAGCCATTTTTAAGAGTGTTTTTTTTTTTTTCCCTCTGCCTCTGAATGGCCCTCCATGTCAACCTATATGTCCATTCACACTAAAGGCATTTTCAAGCGTTTAGGAAGCAGAAAAAAAAAAAAAAAAAAAAAAAAAAAAAAAAATCGCTTAGATTGGTGGTTTTGGGAGCGTTAGGAGAGGAACATTTCAGCAGAAAACAAGACACCCGACGTGCCTCAACACCCGACGTGCCTCAACACCCGACGTGCCTCAATGTGTGTAAAGACATCAAAGCACTGGCCACATTTTGGGCTTGAGTGTTCATTAATTTCAATGGCCAGAATAAATTAAAGGAGAGGTTCACTTCAAAACATAAATGCACATTTTTTGCAGGTATAAAATGTGCATTTTTAAAATTTTTTTGTAGGACCCCAGAAAGCATCGCACCCATGGTCAGCAGATCACAGGCGCCATACAGGACTCCTACAGACCCTCAGTGTGAGCGATTTGCCCGTACATAGTACATCATACGGGTAAGCAGTTCTACACTGGCAGGAAGAATCAATGGACTATCACAGCGCTCAACAGCACCCCGATAGCTCATTGAGAACTACAAGCCGAAGGATGTTGGTACTGGTAGTTTTCACATTCACAGAACTCTGTGAACGAATGTCAGAGCCCTGCATGGCGGGAGTGTGTGTGTGTGTGTGTGTGTGTGTGTGTGTGTGTGTGTGTGTGTGTGTGTGTGTGTGTGGTGGATTGCGAGGGCTGGAGCTACAGCAACCTATGTTCAGGGTGTAACATGTTAAAAATGGTGAATTTATCCTTTGATATTCTGAGCAATGAAATAAATGAGCGCCTAAGCAGGTTTGCAAAATGCAGCTTTAGGGGTGTTTATAACGCTGCTTTTCTCCTGCCAGGGGGGGGGGGGGGTGTTCAATCACTCTGTGTTGCACGGGGCCTAAATAATATAATTAGGAGTAAATGAGATGTTGATTTTGGCCAACAAAGACAATACTTTGGTGGGTAACAATCTAGGCTAAGTTCACACTAACATTAAATAAAAAAAAAGTGTTTGAGAGGCGTTAAAAACGCCCCTCAAATGATACAATGGACAGAACACACTGCTGTTCACACTATCAAAACATGAAGCAATAGCGTCGCTTCAACATTGAAATCTCATGTCAAGTCAGGAGACGTTTGAAGCCTTTCAACGCCTCCCATTCAAGTCTTTGGTAACGCTTCACAATGCTCTGGCAGACAGTTGCAGCGTGGTTGCGGGGTGGTTGCGGGGCGGTTGGGGGGCATTAAGATTAGTTTATTTCCTGTAATGGAAGAGGCATTTGTGAAGCGGTTCTAATGCTCCTTTACGCTCATCAAAGGCTTCAAAACTGCCCAGAGGGCGTTTGGGGAGCATTTTTAACTCAACATAAATGGCTGTAAAAGTAAAGTCTAAAGCCCAAACTAACGCTATAGGAGCATTTGTTAAGCATTAGAAATGTAGTGAAGTGTGAACACGCCCCGAATGCTGCTGGTGTCTTATATGTTGGGGACAACAGCGGGAAAAATATCCCTAAGGCCCCTTTCACAGGGCCAGTTTGCTGCGGCCGCCGGATTACTGCAGTAAGAATCTGCAAATTCTTGCTGCTGGAATGACCGGGTTTAGCGATCAGCGGCTGCTCAGCCTATATAAACGAATGGAAGTCTGTCAGCGGCCACTTGCTGCTGGAATGACCGGGTTATGCGATCAGCAAGAATTTGCAGATTCTTAGCAGGAATCCGGCGGCTGCAACAAACCAGCTGTGTGAAAGGGGCCTAATATTGTCCCCAATTCCACAATTCATGGTGTCTACAGTAGCTGTCATCAGTGCTGGGACAAGGTCATCCAGCGCCCAGGGCAAAGATGCCAAACTGTGCCCCCCTTTGCCTTAGGGTTAGGGTCAGGGTGCCCCCACCCCTGTAATAAACCATTGCGCCAGGGGCAGCCGCCCCTCCTGCCCACCCCTTGTCCCGGCCCTGGCTGTCATTATGGATCCATTATAAATAGAAGGATCAATAAAGGCAACTCTGTCATTATGATGCAGAATGTGAACATTTTACCCATCCGGTGGGCAATGATTTAGATCACAGATTTTCAGCATTTGCGAGGGGACAGCCCGTCTCCTGCTGAGCGCTGTGTTTCTCTGACTGACCTCCGAATCAGTGTGAAGTGATGGAAAGACCAGCATGAGGACTCCCAGCACCCAGCAGGGGACATGCTAATTCAATCACTTAGGAGTTCATTACAAGTTAAACAAGATAGAAGGAGCCAGGCGGGGGTTTCCAGTGTCTTGGAATCAACATAAACCTACACAATGGAGTCACCTGTGAGATTTCCATTTTTTTAACACTCAGAAGTGCCGAATAGCAGCGGCACTCTTTGCTGTGCAAGAAATCAGAAGATCAGACTTGCTGCAAGCGACGGAGGTCAGAATTCAGCTGCTTCTTTAAAGCATGCTCCAAACTCGCATTATTTTTTTTTTCATCATAGCGACCGGATCACTTTAAGAATCCAGCTGTCCAGAGAATGATGCCTTCTTTATAGGTTTAAAGTGTTAGTTCACCTTATTGGAACAAATCCCCCCCCCCCAATGCACTTACCTCAGTGAGTGATACAGTCTCACTATCAACGCAGACAGATGCGGTGGTCCTGGGGTTTGAAAAAACATGGTTCTCTGCCTCTTCTTTCTCTAGGGATGCCGGTACAGATTAGAGCCGTTCTGATTGGTCGGCGCAGTCACGGGCCGGTGTCGGCCCATTTCAAATGCTCTGATCTGTTCTGGCGTCCCTAGGGAGACAAGAGGAAGAACAGCACAATGCACCGGGCTGCGTGGATGCTAAAACTGTATCAGCCATGGAGGTAAGTGCAGCGGGGACTGGGGGGGGAGGGGTGGGGACGTTGTAGGGTGTTAGTATCCATTTATATTTTTTCAAAAAAGGTGAACATTCCTTTGGAGTAGAGAGGCACGGTTGTTTTTCCCTCCGGGGGGGTTTATCCTTTTCCTATTGTTTTTAATTACTGGTTTAAAAATAAAAAAAAAATAAAAAAGCTACTACACTGCATTGCGGGATAGGGACAGAGATCCGAATGGCTTAGTTAAGCCCCTTTCACACTGGGGCAGGAGGTGCGTCAGCGGTAAAGCGCCGCTATTATTAGCGGCGCTTTACCGTAGTTTTAGCTGCGCTATTCAGCCGCTAGCGGGGGCGGTTTTTCCCCCCCGCTAGCGGCCGAGAAAGGGCTAAAAACCACCGCAGGAGCTCCTTCACCGCTCCGAAGATGCTGCTAGCAGGACTTTTTTTCCCGTCCTGCTAGCGCACCGCTCCAATGTGAAAGCTCTCGGGGCTTTCACACTGGAGACACAGCAGAGGCTATTTCAGGTCGGTTTGCAGGCGCTATTTTTAGTGCAATAGAACCTGCAAACCGCCCCAGTGTGAAAGGGGTCTTAGGGAAGATCAATATTTGCACTGATGTGTGTTTGCTGCTCAATAATGTTGATGTAACACCTATCCGATGCTCTGCATGATTATTATTCTTGTGCAAAATAAAAAACTTTTTTCAAACAAACAAAAAAGAAAAAAAAGAAGAAAAAAAAAAAAAAAAAGGTGAACATTTTAAAGACAGTGTGGGGGCAGAATTCTTACCGCAAGAGACCTTAAAAAGGTATAAGAGGGCGAGTCAACCTACTGATACCCCCAGTTTTGGATGGGACTGACCTTTTTACATTCTAAAGCACAATTTCCCAATTTCAGTGTTGAGAAACAAGAGACAGAGGGGTGGATTTACTAAAGGCAAACAGATTGTGCACTCGGCAAGTGCAGTTGCTCCAGAGATTAGTAAAGACGGGGAAGCTTCACTTTGCAAAGATTACCCAATCACATGCTAGGAAAATTAAAAAAAAAAAAAAAAAAAAAAAATGTATTTTTGCTTGCACATGATTTGACGATTGAAGTCCGCAGAGCTTCCTCGCAATTAGTAAGCTCTGGAGCAACTTGCAGAGTGCTCAGTCTATTTGCCTTTAGGAAATCAACCCCAGTGTATCTTTTCCAGCCATTTAGGTAGAACTAATTTGGGAAAGGTGGGGTGGGGGGGTGGGGGGGGAGATTTACTAAAACTGGAGCACTCAGAATCTGGTGCAGTTGTGCATGGTAGCCGATCAACTTCTAACTTCAGCTTATTTCATTATGCTTTGACAATAAAACCTGGAGGCCTCGTTCACAGTGAACATGGCTTTAAAATCGTGCGACTTCATCTGAACTCGCAAGATTTCAAAGCCGCATTTCAGTCTGACTTCTGGGGGCGACTTGAAAGACATCTGTGCGGTGTTCATGCACAGATATCTATTGAAGTTGCCCCCAAAAAGTAGTGCAGGAACTACTTTTGGAAATCAGTGTGGTGCCGCAAAGTTGGCATCGCACCGTTTGTGATGTGAACGGGAGCGGAAGCCGATTGCTTTCTTTGCACAGCTGCACCAAAATTTTGCACTCTCAAGTTTTAGTAAATCTCTCCCAATGAGTTCATAAACAGCAACAGCTTTAGTCAGGCACACTAACTCTGAGGATATATCTGGAAAACGTGACCAGTCTGCTTCCACCCAAAATGAAAGCTGAGGATCACCAGAGTGACTTGGGAAGGTGAAGCCCTGGCTGACGTCTACAGGAGGTTATATGGGGGAATGCGCGGTACTCACATGGTCCTGCTCGTACTCCAGCACGGCGGTATACAGCCTCTTCTGCTCCTCCTGCTCTGGTGTCAGGGTCTCTCTTCTGAAGAAGCGTCTGCAGAAAACACACGGAAAGAGGGATATGATGTATCGGCACATCCTTCGAAGAAGCATCTCTAGTTTACCTGTCTGACTCTTCCTGCAGTCTGATTTTGCGTTCCTCTGCCTTCCTATGTAGCTGGAGGGGGGGTGGAGGTTAAGGAATTAGCATCTCTTAGGCCATTGTTAGCACTAGAAAACTTTATCATTCAAATGAACAGATCAGTGGACTCCGCCCACAATGAAGGATACCGTCTCTTCCCTAGCCTTAGCGATCTTCAGATTCTCCATCATCTGGCGCTGAAGTGACAACGTCTAGAGAAGAAAAAAAAAATGTATCCCGTTACAAGCCGTGTGACACCATCCACTATACAACATCCATCTGCTTTAAATCTCCGAAATAGAGCTGAACCCAAACTGTAGAAATCTTATTTTAACAAAAGTAGTTTTCAATTCTTTTAAAATTTGCGAAATCCCCCCCCCGACCAGAGCACTTTTTGCAATTCGGCACTGTGTCGCTTTAACTGACAATTGCGCAGTCCTGCAACGTGGCTCCCAAACAAAATTGACATCCTTTTTTCCCCACAAATAGAGCTTTCTTTTGGTGGTATTTGATCATCTCTGCGGTTTTTATTTTTTGCGCTATAAACAAAAAAAAGAAGCGTCAGTTTTGAAAGAAAAAACAAAACAAAAAACACAATATTTTGTACTTTTTGCTATAATAAACATCCCCATTTTCTTTTTTAAAAAAAAAGCAAATTTTTTCTCAGTTTAGCCCGATATGCATTCTTCTAAATATTTTTGGTAATTAAAAAAAAAAAAAAAAAACGCAAAAATCCGTATATTGATTGGTTTGCGCAAAAGTTATAGCGTTTACAAAATAGGGGATAGATTTATGGCATTTTTATTATTATTTTTTTACTAGTAATGGCGGCGAGCTGCGATTTTTATCATGACTGCAACATTATGGCGGACACATCGGACAATTTTGACACATTTTTGGGACCATTGGCATTAATACAGCGATCAGTGCTATAAAAATGCACTGATTGCTGTAAAAATGTCACTGGCAGTGAAGGGGTTAACACTAGGGGGGCGATCAAGGGGTTAATTGTGTCCCCTAGTGTGTGTTCTAACTGAAGGGGGGAGGGGACTGACTAGGGGAGATGACAGATCGCTGTTCATATTTTGTATGAACAGATGATCTGTCACATCTCCCCTCAGAGAACCGGAAACTATGTGTTTACACACACACACATCCTGGTTCTCGCCGTGTTTACGAGCGATCGCGGAAGCCCGGCGGTCATCGAGACCGCAGGGAACTCGCATCAGCTCCGGCGACGAGCAGCGGGCGTGCGCCCCTAGTGGCCGCCTTAAGGAGCGACGTAATATGACAGCAATTCCCCTGCCCGTGCCATTCTGCCGCAGTACAACTGCGGCGGCTGGTCGGCAAGCGGTTAAAAGATACCTGGCGATCCTGACATAGGAGGTCTGTGTTCAGGAACTGCCTGCTATGGGGTGACAACTGTCTTTCCATTGTGTTATTGTGTTGCCACCCCTTTCACCCGCACCCCTGGTGAAGACTACAAGTGGCCATGTCAATACAGATTGTGCTAGCATGGTCCACCATTGTCACCATCAGGAAGCCGGTCCAGGGCGATGATTCGCAGTTGTTGGTGGAGTGAGGACTGCTTCACACCAACAGCGCAGAGGCTGGTGCTTTGTGCGATTCGGCTGAGATCAGCGCAGCTTCCTTTTTTTTTATTTTTTTTTTATGCTTTTAAACTTTGAGAGGTCACACAAACATCTCATAATCATCATCATGGGCGGCACAGTGGTGTAGTGGTTAGCAATTTAGCCTAGCAGCAAAAAGGGGTCGCTGGTTTGAATCCCAACCACGACACTACCTGCCTGGAGATTGCATGTCTGTGCCTGCGTGGGTTTCCTCCGGGTTCTCCGGTTTCCTCCCACACTCCAAAGACATGCTGGGAGGTTAATTGGCTCTGGTCTAATTTGGCCCTAGTATATGTATGTATCAATGTGAGTTATGCCGCGTACACACGAGCGGACTTTACGGCATACTTGGTTCGGCGGACAGGAGTCCGTCGGACAATTCGATCGTGTGTGGGCTCCAGCGGACTTTTTTTTCTCAAAAGTTGGACGGACCTAGAAATGAATTCAAATCTGTCCGACGGACTCGAGTCTGGTCCAAAAGTCCGCTCGTCTGTATGCTAGTCCAACGGACAAAAACCGACGCTAGGGCAGCTATTGGCTACTGGCTATCAACGTAATTGTTTTAGTCCGGTCGTACGTCATCATGTACGAATCCGTCGGACTTTGGTTGATCGTGTGTAGGCAAGTCCGTCGAAAAGTCCGCCGGACAAAGTCTACCGTAAGGTCCGCTCGTCTGTATGCGGCATTAGGGACCGTTTTTTCTCAGATAATAGGTGCAGGAACTCAACCATGCACACCTCTCAACTTTCTGAGATGGGAATGAGGGAACCTATGAGCAAAAGTATGTAGGCATAAGACACACCCCTTGCCACACCCCCCTAAAGGAGAATTGTATAAAAAAAAATGTTTAAAGGGGTTGTGAAGGCTCGCGTTTTTTCACCTTCATGCATCCTCAACAGGGCAGTTGTACAGAAGTCAATTGGTAGATCGACTTCTGTACAATCATAATGCCCATATATGAATTTGAAATTTAGCCGGATTCTGCTGAAACAGTCAAATTTCGATCCATATGTATTGTAGAGCTGCACGATTCTGGCTAAAATGAGAATCGCGATTTTTTTGCTTAGAAGATAGATCACGATTCTCTCACAATTCTCACAGCGTTTTCGTTTTATTCATTGAAGTGTGTTTTTTTCCCAAAAAATTGCGTTTGAAAGACCGCTGGGCAAATACAGTGTGGCATAAAATATTGCAGCAATTGCCATTTTATTCCCCAGGGTCTCTGCTAAAATATATATAATTTTTGGGGGTTCCAAGTAATTTTATAGCAAAAAAAAATATTGATTTTAACTTAAGAAAGAAGCGTCAGAAAAAGATTTAGACTTTAAGTGGTTAAACTTCCTGCATTTACAGGTTGTTGAAAACTTGGCAGACTGCCTGGACTTTTTTTTACAAACAAGTGTATCCCTTTGATCTAAGAAGGAAGGTTAGTTACAATGTTTCATATTCTAAACTTGACAGACTGCCCACATGTTTTCTTTTTACAGCTGAGTGAGCAGATAGTCTCTCCACTTGTTGTATGAAAGAATCGGCAAACTCAGCAATATAGATCGTAGGGGGATTGAATCGAGATCGCGATTTTTTAATTATTAATTGTGCAGCTCTAAATGTATTGGTAGTTTAAGGTGGAGCTCCAGTCTCCCCCCCCAAAAAAATAAAATAAAAGCAAGCAGCTACAAATACTGTAGCTGCTGACTGTTATTATACGGACACTTACCTGTCCAGGGATCCCGCGATATCTTCACCCAAGCCGATTCTTCAATCGGCTTCAGGTGCAGGCACCGGCATCTTAAGTAAGGGAAACTGGCAGTGAAGCCTCGAGGCTTCACAGCTGGATTCCTACAGTGCATGCGAGAGCCACACTGCGCTTTGTGAATGGTCCCACAGTCTTCTGGGACCTGGGATGTGTCAAAACCAGGTACCCACCCCCGTTACCCCAAAAAGTGGCAAATGTGGCGGGGGGGGTGATGTAAACAAGCGGAACCTCACCTTTTTGGGTGAAGTTCTGCTTTAAAGCGATTGAAAAGGCTTGTTTTTTTTAAAATAACAAACATGTTATACTTCCCTCCTCTGTTCAGTTGGTTTTGCACAGAGCAGCCCCGATCCTCCTCTTCTCTGGTCCCTTTTTGCTGCTTCCAGCCCCTCCCTCCTCTGAGTGCCCCCTCAGCCAGTAGCTTGCTACAGGGGGCACCCAAGCCGAGTCAGAGCTCTGTGTATCTATTCAGACACAGAGCACCGACCTGGCCCCGCCTCCTCTATCCCCTGATTGGCTGACTGACTTTGATTGACAGCCGTGGGAGCCACTCCAGGAGGAGTGTCCTGCATGGCTGAGGAGATCGTGGACATCACTGGAGAGAGAAGGGGCTCAAGTAGGTAATTAGGGAGGTGCTGCTACACACAGAAGGTTTTTTTTCTTAAAGCGGAGTTCCACCCAAAAATGGAACTTCCACTTTAAGGGAAGGTGACCCCCTGACATGCCACATTTGGGGGGGTGGAAACCCTCTTTTTATAGGCACCCAGCTCCAACTTCCTCCCGGGTCTCCGCAGTTCCGGAAGTCTGTTAACCCCTCCCCCTCCTTCTCCTCAATCATCTGGGACACGTCACAGGTCCCAGATGATTGCCCGGCCAGTCACAGCGCGCCGCACGGCTCACGCATGCGCAGTGCATGCCCAGCTGTGAAGCCACAGCCAGGCACCCACAGGGACAATGTTGGTGCCGCAGAGAGGAGGGGGAAACCAGCGGGGCTTCGTTCCCCTGAATCGTTGGACCCTGGGACAGGTAAGTGTCCGATTAATAAAGTCAGCAGCTGCAGTATTTGTAGCTGTTGACTTTTAATTTTTTCTTCTTTTTTTTTTTTTTTTTTTTTTTTTTAAGCGGAACTCCGCTTTAATGCACAGAATGCACATTCTACCTTTACAACCCCTTTAAGTGATTCCTCAAAAAAAAAAAAAAAAAGACATCAAAGATTTATTGTAGTCGCTGACGTGTAACCTTAAGTGCCGGTTCACACAGGGGCGGCACGACTTGCAGGTCGCCTCAGCGAGGCGACCTGCAAACGGCTTCCGAGGCGACTTGCAAAACGACTTCTGCATAGAAGTCTATGCAAGTCGCCCCCAAAGTAGTACAGGAACCTTTTTCTAAGTCGGAGCGACTTGCGTCGCTCCTATTAGAACGGTTCCGTAGCACAGAACGGGAGGCGACTTGTCAGGCGACTAGGTCGCCTGACAAGTCGCCCCTATGTGAACCGAGCCTTAAGACTTCAAAGAGCAGAGGTTTGATTCACAACCTGCTTTATCCTCTTGTCTTCTGATATATTTTATAGATTGTGACTGAATAAAACAACACTTGGTGACAATGCCAGTGTAAAGCTGGCCATAGAGGGTTCTGTTTTTCCCCCATTCAGCCAGAAGGCTGAACGAGAGAAAAAAAAAAAAAGGAAGAAGAAGGATTCCTCCATCCACACAAGCAGGTTGATAGAGGAATTCCATTCCATCCATCGATATCCAGCATTACTCCAGCCGTTTTGTGTAACACAAACCAGACCCGGTAATATTTGGCCACTAACCAGGGAGGTCTTCTGAGCGGCCTGCCTTGGGTCCAGTCTAGAGAGACGAGCTTCGTATGTAGCTCTGAGCTTCTGGTTCCGTATGGAGGCCTCCTGCAGGGGTGTCAGCTCCCTGTGGATAAAGGACACACAGTTCACCAATGAACTGCTCACTACAGACTTCTTACAGTACTGATTCAGGTTCATCAGTTATACTTTTTGGCGCTTTGAGCCTCGGCCGCTCTGAGCATCTGAAAAACCTCTGGGGAGGGAAAGCCACAATGTTTCTGAACCTCATCAGAGCAAGACCTACGATGACCCCAGGACCGGCCCGTGGAGGCCCGGGAGGGCGCAGAGGTAGTTGGGGCAGGAGCAGAGACATTGGTGGTGGCTGGAGGATCAGGGATCTCCGAGATACGATTCTTCTGTGTCATCAAATCTCCATCAGCTTTACCTGTAGAAGGGAACACATTACACAATCATTAGGGGATTTCTTTACAAAAGTTCTTGAGAAAAAAGCCATCTCATACTTAAAGCGGTATTAAAGTGACTGAAAAGTCTCATTCTTTTTGTTTTTAAATAACAAACATGTTATACTTCCCTCCTCTGTAATGGTTTTGCACAGAGCATCCCTGATCCTCCTCTTCTCAGGTCCCTTTTCTGTGCTCCTGGCCCCTCCCTCCTGGTGAGTGCCCCCATAGACCAGCAGCTTGCTATGGGGGGGCACCCGACCTGAGTCAGAGCTCCGTGTGTCCATTCAGACACGGAGCCCCAACCCAGCCCCGCCCCCTCTCTCCCCCGATTGGCTGACTGACTTTGACAGCAAATAGTGCCGCTGCTGTGTCTCAGCCAATCAGGAGAAGAGTCCCAGACTGATAAGACACTCATGGACATCACTGGAGAGAGATGGGGCTCAGATAAATATTAAGGGGGGGGGGGCTGCTACCTGCTACACACAGAAGGTTTTTTCATCTTAATGCATATAATGCACCTTCTGCCTTTGCAACCCCTTCAAACCCAAATGCAAACATTTATAATATAGCTTACCAACTCCTAGATGTGATGGCTGCATTAGTTTTCTTTTTTTAGTGTTTCTTCTATTTTCATTTGGTCATCCTGCCAGTAAGTCTGTTTTTCACAGCACAAACTCTCCAGCAGAATATATCAGTTTACAGGGATGAGGCAAACCATTTAACACTGACAGGGGTGCATACAATGATCAGCTTTTATTGATGTAAAATCTTGATCCTAAGAGGAAAAAAACTGTAAAGCGTGAGATGGAGTTTGGCTTCAATGTGTTGGTCTATCTAAATCTGCAAGCCCATCTAACACTCCCCTCCCCCCAGACTGATAATGATGTCGTCTGCTGTGCCCATTCATCCAGAGAGGGTCACTGGATAGATCACCAGGTGAAAACAGGGGGGGGGGGGGGGGGGGGGGGAGCCTGTCATAAGTAAACGAATGATTGGTAAGCTCCAATATGTGACATTTTTGGTTTTGGGTTGAATACTGCTTACAGGAATTAAAGCTGAAATATGGTCAGAGGGGAAAAAAATCTATTATTTTGTCTTCTATTTTATATTTTTTTAAAGTAAAGTTTGTAAGAACCATTTATACTGACTTTTTATCGTGGACTTACGATCGTTCACTGTGACCGGTCAGCTGCAGCCCCTCAATTTGCAGGTGGCCAGTCTTGTTGGGGACCCCTCGCGCTATCAACACCCCGTCTGCTCTGTAATCAGCACAGGGCCGTGTAGATTCTATTTTTTCCCCCAAGCAAATGTGTAGCATCCCTGTCATCAGGATGGGATGTGCTGCTAGAAGACCCCCCCCATCCCCCCACTCCGCAGCGCTGAAGACGAGGAGGACTTGGATGAAGGCGAATAAAACTGGGCCACAGATACCCAAATCCGGGGACACACGTACTGAGACTCTGCTGGATCTGCAGGAACCGGACGATTTTCAGTAGGTGAGTACCGTTGTCTGTTCAACAGAAGCTGATCGAATGACCAGTCGTCCAGTCCTGCTGGAAAACCAGAATTTGATCAGCACTTGTAGCCAATGGCAGCAGCACTGATCAGTGTATTCTGGTGGGGGAAGGGGGGGGGTCCCTGCCGTCAGAATACAATAGCGCACTTGGGGAGATCCCTGCATACAAAATCACTTGATGTTGATCTGTATGTACCCAGCCTAATTTGGAAAAAAAAAAAAAAATAAATAAAATTGTCTGAGGGCGGGGGAAGGGCTAAACGCCATTTTTTCCTCCTAGCTGGAGTCTGGCTTTAATTTGCAATCTTTTTCCTTTTCCCAGACTGCAGAGACGGCCCGCTGTGCAGCTACACAAATCAACTGAGAAAACCTTATGTGTCTGTGGCAACACAGAGAACAATAAACAGCTGGCAGAGGCTCCTGAATTTACTAAACAAAAGAAAGAAAGAAAAAAGTGTATTCAATGTTTCCTTGTTAGAGAGACGACTCCTCACTTCCTGTCCATTTAATAACATCACCAGGAAA